>NW_026530545.1:0-484 GCF_024509145.1 Vidua macroura
CTCACCAGCAGGGCTCATCTATTGTGATGTCTCTCAGACTTGTGTGTTCAGTGTAGATTAATTGTTTAGGAATTGCTGTGTAGCTGACTCTGATCCAAACTCTGCAACTTTAGAATTACCCTCTTGAAATTCTTCTCCTTCCCTGACTGAGTTGGGAGATCAGAGTAAGCAGATTCTGATTGAAGCAGGCCGGTTAAACACTTGGATGAAATGGATCCAGGCTAGATCTGGGTTGCTGCCCAGATATTTTATGTGAAATATCATGAGGTGTTTGGACTTAATGCATGCACATTAAATACAGCACAAAAAGTTGTTTCAGTTGTTAAAAGAAAGGAAAAAAAAAAACAAAACCAAACCAATGCCCTATTTTTCATTAAAAATCTACCAATAGCCAGCTAAGAGTTAATGTGGTTGAATACAGGAAATAGGTAAAGCAGTGCTGGAATATGAAAGCTGAAGAAAAATGAAAGATGAAGGAGGTGGA